>NC_057801.1:602675783-602684570 GCF_018294505.1 Triticum aestivum
GGGAATCCACTATTAGTCCTTCCATGCTTCTATTTTTGCATATCTCTTGAACATATTTTCTAATTCTCAGGCAGTTAGTGCAAAAGTATATTTAGGTGCAAAGTTTATGCTTCATGTTCTATATTCTGAATTCCTTCGTTCACCACTTTTTTGGGACCTTCCTTTTACATGTAGTATCTATTATTGCCTCGATGTTTTGTCGGCCACTTTCACTTACCTTTTCTTTTTCTCTCATGCTAGAAGAGTGAAGAGCTGATGAGAAAGCTTGGAGTACAGAGTTGAAATCTATTGGCTTCCAGCAAGTCCGAACAATGCAGCATCTTACACTAGCAGCATTTCTGTCTGCTGCTGTTCTCTTTGCATGCATCCTGTATGCTGAAAGTGCCGATCTCAACTCCGACAAGCAGGCTCTTCTTGCATTTGCTGCATCCCTGCCCCATGGCAGGAAGCTCAACTGGAGCTCCACGACACCTGTCTGCACTTCTTGGGTGGGAGTGACATGCACACCGGACAATAGCCGTGTACACACACTACGGTTACCTGCAGTAGGACTCTTTGGCCCAATACCCTCGGATACGCTTGGCAAGCTTGATGCCCTGGAGGTGTTGAGCCTCCGGTCTAATCGCCTTACTGTTGACCTCCCTCCTGATGTAGGATCTATTCCTTCTCTTCATTCCCTCTACCTGCAGCATAATAATCTGTCTGGAATCATACCAACTACACTTTCATCCAGCTTGACATTCCTAGATCTGTCCTACAACACTTTTGATGGGGAAATCCCATTGAGAGTACAGAATCTCACTGGACTTACTGCAATCCTTCTCCAGAACAACTCTCTTTCTGGACCCATCCCTGACTTACGTCTCCCCAAATTGAGGCACTTGAATATGAGCAACAACAACCTCAGTGGTCCAATACCACCTTCCTTGCAGAAATTTCCAGCTAGTTCATTCTTAGGGAATGCTTTTCTGTGTGGGTTACCATTAGAACCATGTCCTGGAACCGCGCCTTCTCCTTCACCGACATCACCACCATCAGTGCCCAGCAAACCCAAGAAGAGCTTCTGGAAAAGGATCAGGACAGGCGTTCTAATTGCAATTGCTGCTGCAGGAGGGGTATTGTTGCTTCTGTTGATTCTTGTACTCTGTATATGTATTTTCAAGAGAAAGAGACGCGCAGAACCAACCGCAGCTTCGTCATCCAAAGGAAAAGCTGTTGCAGGTGGAAGGGCAGACACCCCTAAGGAAGACTACAGCAGTAGTGTTCAGGAAGCAGAGAGAAATAAACTGGTTTTCTTCGAGGGTTCTTCGTATAACTTTGACCTGGAGGATTTGCTGAGAGCCTCGGCTGAAGTACTTGGAAAAGGAAGCTTTGGAACTACCTACAAGGCTGTTCTTGAGGATAGCACCACAGTTGTGGTCAAGAGATTGAAGGAGATGGTGGTTGGGAAGAAAGACTTCGAACAGCAGATGGAGATAGTTGGCAGGATTGGCCAGCATCAGAATATTGTTCCGCTGCGTGCTTATTATTACTCCAAAGATGAGAAGTTACTGGTGTATGACTATGTCCCATCTGGTAGCCTTGCTGCTGTTTTGCATGGTATGTTCTTTGTTTCTCCTGTTATATTTGAAATCAGTTGCCTATTAGTGCTTATGAACTTCTAGCGGTCTAGCCTATTCAAAATGTTTCTCCGCATTGAAGCGAGGATTGGAAACTTAAAACTCAACTGTTGGCACTAGTAGGCTGCAAGCATATCCAAAACATAGTTGGGATTAATACTGTAGATTCACTTCGAAAGTCACGTAGCGAATCGCCTGTTATCTTTTCTCTAAAATTTCTATTATAATTCTGTCACTCTTAAGACGAATCCTCCAATTTCTGTAAATAAACTGATAGCCATTAACCTTCTAGATATATGAATTTATTTTGCCTTTAACATTGTTATTAAGCATTTGCAGACTGCAGTCAGATTGTGGAACATCCTCCTGTTTGTCCTATTTAGTGTTCACTTTAGCACTGAACTCAACTGGCTGATAAGATTTTAGAGCCCATGGTGTCTGTTGACTGTTGAAATGAATGACATTTGCTGCGGTTGACTTTCAGGGAACAAAGCTACTGGAAGAGCTGCACTGGACTGGGAGACGAGAGTGAAGATATCTCTTGGTGTGGCTCGTGGACTTGCTCATCTTCACGCCGAGGGAGGCGGGAAGTTCATCCATGGGAACCTCAAATCGTCGAACATCCTTCTGTCACAGAACCTTGACGGCTGCGTCTCTGAGTTCGGCCTGGCGCAGCTCATGACCACTCTGCCAGCCCCTGCCCGGCTCATCGGATACCGCGCGCCGGAGGTCCTGGAGACCAAGAAACCAACCCAGAAGTCGGACGTCTACAGCTTCGGCGTCCTGCTCCTGGAAATGCTGACCGGAAAGGCCCCCCTGAGGTCCCCCGGGCGCGAGGACTCTGTCGAGCACCTGCCGCGGTGGGTGCAGTCCGTGGTCCGGGAGGAGTGGACGGCGGAGGTCTTCGACGTGGACCTGCTCCGGCACCCCAACATTGAGGACGAGATGGTCCAGCTGCTCCAGGTCGCCATGGCGTGCGTGGCCGTCCCGCCAGACCAGCGGCCGAAGATGGACGAGGTGATCAGAAGGATCGCCGAGATCCGGAACTCGTACTCGGGGCCGGCGACGCCGCCGGAGGAGGCCGCCCAGGCGCCGTGAGGGCAGGGCGCGGGAGATGAAAAGGGCATTTGTGTTTAGCATGCAGAGGTAGCTAGCTAAGCTAAGCTAGGTTGCATAGTTACTTGGTTATATAGATAGCTTTGAGCGAAAGTTGATAGCCGCTTGTTTGGTTGATTAGTGTGGGGTGAGGGTTCTGTTGATCTCTGATTTTATTCTTTTTTGTTTCGGGTAATTTTTCTGTGCCGTTTTCGGAGTAGTGAGTCTACTGATCTGGATATCTGATGACACAGATGGTGTTCGCGGTGTTTGTGTTGTCCTGTACTTTGGCATGCTTTTTTCTCCAGAGTGTGATTAATTTATCGAGTTGATATTTCCCCCCTGTTTGTCACCTGTCAGATTTTTAGTTTGGAAGTTTTGATCCGTGCGCCGCAGTTGCTGCCTTCGTTTTTAGTCAGGCAGCAACGACGTCGACGGCCTTGGTGACTCCGCTCGCGGCGTTGGTTTTCCGCCGTGGACACGCTCTGGTTTTCCGCCGTGGACACGCTCTGGAGCGCGCGGGGACGGCGCGCCCTCCGTCGTCGTCGTCGTCGTCACGCGCCTCTTCCAGTCTGTAACACGCCAATCGGGGCGGAGGACACCGCGCTCTTCAGTCCCCGTTCCTCCGTCGGCGTGAATCTGGCCGGTGTGTGCGGTGCGGCACGTGTTAGGAGCGCGGGCACGTCGCGCTGGCGAATGCCAGCCACTCTTGGGATCGGTCGGTCGGACGGACGGACGGACCGTGCTCTCGCCGCGCGGCAATCAAGGCTCTCTCTCCTCCCCAGAGTACGGGACCAGCTACCGCTATCTCCGGCGGGCCCACGGCTTGCAAATGCGACGGGGATGGACTCCGCTCCGCTGTTCACTGCACGGGCCACGGCCGCCGGCTGCGCGTCTCGGCCAGATAATAACATGGGGGATGATGATGGACGATTGCCTTCATTCGCCGGGGCCGGGAGGCCCTGTTGGCGGTGTCGGTTGCGGTTGGGATCGCTGAACAGCTTGGCCAAGGGCGACCGACACGAGGTGTTCCTGCGTTGCCCTTCCAGTTGACCGGTGCACCGCCTGCACGCCGTTGCAATTTGTTGTGAAACAGCCAAATTAGGTCGTCTTTGTTTACCGAACGAATGTATCGAGTGGAACTCTATTGTACCGGCTCAAGTGGCTGTTTGTATCTCGTGTGATTTAGCCGAGCACCGTCAAGTTATAAAAGCTTTGCTTTACCTTAAATAAAAAAATGTAGTGAAACATGTTGAATTAGAGAAACTCTAGCAAAGTTGTCATATTTTGACCAGATTGACATAATAATCGTTAGTATGCTGATTTTGAACAAAAAATGCACCCTAGCAGAGTTGTGATATGCCTTCGGATCGTCATAATTTATGAAGTGCCTTTCATATCAGGCCTCTCAGCATCCATGGTAGTAGCATGTGAGGCGAAGAAAACTTCAAGTGATTTCCACCTCACATGCGATGGTAGAGATTAGAAGAAAAAACGATGTCCTATCAACAAGTAGGTCTCGTGATTGTGGATATGGACCGGGGAGGGGGAGTGGGGGGTGGTGGTGGTGGTGAAGGAGCGATTTTATAGATTCTTTAGATTAGCAAGTTTTTTGAAGAATAACAATGCGGCGAATGACTTAACAGAGGAGTTGCTACAGTAAGCATACAAGTCAGAGTAGTTGCAAAGTCGCCATGACGAAATAGAACATGCAGAGTAGCATAACATGTAAACATACAACACAAAGATGAATGAGCTAAGTACAGTAAGACTGAAGGTAAACAAAGTGCAATGCAAGATGGTGAAATTGCGAAAGTCTTCAAGAGGAGGGAGACAAATTCTTCAACATACAGATGCGGAAATTAAGGAGTTGAAGAAATATAACCGGATTGCTCGATGAAGACAATGGATTTGTTTGACCAGTTTCAGTTGTTGTGACAATTGTACATCTGGTTAGGGATGCTTGAGATTTAACTCAGAAGACACTTAGTCTTCACCTTATTTCCCTTGAGCTAAGGTCACTTAGACCTCGCCCAATCACTTGTGGTAAGTCTTTAAGGTAGACTTCTAAAACCTTCACAGAATCGTGTTCTATTGCACTTCACAATTTCTTCTTGGGTGCTCAGAACATGATGCTTACCGTCTGGAAGATCACAGTCTTCAAAGGTAACAAACGTCGAAGCATCCAAGACAATCTCTTCAGTGATGCTCAATCAATTTGGGCTCTGATTTGTCCGAGCACCGTCAAGTTATAAAAGGTTTGCTTTACCTTAAATAAAAAATTGTAGTGAAACATGTTGAATTAGAGCAACTCTAGCAAAGTTGTCATATTTTGACCAAATTAACATAATAATTGTCAGTATGACGATTTTGAACAAAACGTACGCCCTAGCAGAGTCGTGATATGCCTCCGGATCATCATAATTTATGGAGTGCCTTTCATATTAGACCTCTCAGCATCCATGGTACTATAATATGAGGCAAAGAAAACTTCAAGTGATTTCCACCTCGCATGTGATGGTAGAGAGATTAGGAAAAAAAAGATGTCCTGCCAACGAGTAGGTCTCATGATTATGAATATGGACTCAAATTTTACGCATCACCTGAGAACCTTCATAATGCATAAGGAGCACTACCACTGCTTTTACATACACTTGTGAAATTGCAAGTTATCGAACGGGGAAGGGGGAGGGGGTGAATGGAGGATTTTAGCACATTCTTCAAATAATCGAGTTTTCCGAAGAATAATAGTGCAACGAATGACTTAAAAGACGAGTCGCTACACTAAGCATGTAAATCAGAGTAGTTGCAAAGTCGTCATGACCAAATAGAACATGCATGGAGAGTAGCATAACATGTAAACATACAACACAAAGATGAATGAGTACAGTAAGACTGAAGGTAAACAGAGTGCAATGCAAGATGATGAAATTGCGAAAGTCTTCAGGCAAAGTCTCCAAGAGGAGGGAGACAGATTCTTCAACACACAGATGCCGAAATTAAGGAGTTGAAGAAATGGAACTGGGTTGCTCGATGAAGACAGTGGATTTGTATGACACTTAGTATTCACCTTATTCCCTTGAGCTAAGGTCACTTAAACATCGCCCAATCACTCATGATAAGTCTTCAAGGTAGACTTCTAAAACCTTCACAGACTCGTGTTCTATTGGCACTCCACAATTTTTTTTGGGTGCTCAGAACATGATGCCTACCGTCTGGAAGATCACAACCTTCAAAGGTAATAAGCATCGAAGCACACAAGACAATCTCTTCAATGATGCTCAATTACTTTGGGATCTAGTTGTTTGGGTTTTCCCCCACTTAGGATTCTCTCAAATTCGTCGGAGGATGGGTTGCTCTAGTTGACATTGGTTAATCAATCACCCGAGGCAGCTAACCAACAAATGGTTTTGGGGTGTCTATTTATAGCCAATGGCAATCTGACATGATAAGACCATCATGCCCTTCGGACACGACCGTTGCCAGGATAAGGATCCACTCAACAGCTGACACTTGTGTATCAACGGTCGAAAATTGAACTCCAGATTCCTCACTTTAGGAGAATTGCACTAGAGAAATTCTAACTTCTTCAGTCATGCAAATTTCGCTGGCGACTAGAAGAACTTCGTCTCTGTCGCTAAAGAACTCGTTTGCATTGCAAGAGATTTCCAAAGTCTTCACTTGAAGAAATAGGTAAGTTTGGGTTTGAACATCATTTCAGAAATACACCTATGTATCACCTAGACCCGCTTTAACAGTGTGGTGTTTCCTATGACTCAAATAAAGAAGAAAGAAACTATGAAAACAAAGTCTTCAAGATTCCTATTCTTCACTTCAATTTCTTCAAAGGGTGCACCAATTCCTTCAATGTAAACATACATTTTTAGGGATCACCTTCCCTAGTTAAACCCAAATCTCTAGGGACTTTACTTCCTGTGTATACTCACAAACACATTAGTCCCTTAACTCATTTGTCTTCAATACTCCAAAACCACCAAGGGGGTACTAGATGCACTTACAACTTGCAACCAACTTGACAAATTTCAACTCCTTAAACATCCTCGTCGCCAAAAACACACTCAAAGTTCCAGCATTCAATTGAAAAACAACTTTGAATACAAATAAACCACACATTTCATTCTTTTTTGCTGGAAACCACATACCTCTGCATGTGGTAACTACTAGAGAAGCGAAAAGGCCCAGAAATAATGGACAAAGGACCCCAAGATATAGGAAAATACAAGGTCTCTAGAGGTTCCACCATACACATTGATGAAGCTAGTGGATGCAACCAAAACCTAGCGCCACCAGGGTGATAGTCGAAGAAGAAGCACACCACCATCGACAAATTTAGAAGTTCGACGAATAGACAGAAGAACTTTAGAACAACCAAAATATAATACAAAAGTAAGCATGAAGCTAAGCAATGGAACAGAAAAGTATTCACAGAAGTCTTTAGAGAGGAGAGAGTCAATTCTTCACAAGATGCAAAATACACAAAGTAAATATGAGTGAAGAAAATTGAAACAATTGACTCATTGAAGACACATGATTTGTTGACCTGTTACTCGCACAACTCTATGTCTGGTTGGAGGGACTGAGCTAAACCTCCAAAGACAAGAAAATTGTCACCCTATTCTCCTTGAGTTAAGTTCCATAAAACCTGTCCAACACAATGTTCTCTGGACCATCAAAAACTTGTTCTTCGACAGATTCAAAAGTTGGATGCTCTGAACAGACACCTGCCTATTTGGAAGATGCATAATCTTCAAGAGTAACTGCCCTAAGTGAACTTTGATCGGTTTCTTCAGTGATGCTCAATCACTTAGCTTTTTAGGCCCTGGGGTTTTTCCTCACTTAGTGTTGGCGCTAAAACAGGAAGATCTTGGGTAGGGGGTCCCGAGCTGGTAGTCTAGGAATGATGGTAATAGGAGGGAAACAGGGGACGATGCCTACCTAGGTTTGGGCCCTCTCGAAGAGGTAAAACCCGACGTCCTGCTTGATTATATTGATGTCATGGAGTATCAAGTACAAGATGATCTACCTCGAGATCGTATGATTGCGTTCTAAACCCTAAGGCTAGTAATTGTGTCCCTAAAGACTAAACCCCATGGCTTATATACACATCGGGGTACCTAGGTTACACATATGGTCGGCTGGCAATCATGTCGGCTAGTGAGCTATCTGTGATGCCCCCGATTTGACCGTACACTAATCATGCACGCAAATGTGTACGACCAAGATCAGGGACTCATGAGAAGATATCACAACACAACTCTAGACACAAATTAAAGTCATACAAGCTTCATATTACAAGCCAGGGGCCTCGAGGGCTCATATACAAATGCTCGAACACAAACGAATCAGCGGAAGCAACAATATCTTAGTACAGACATAAGTTAAACAAGGTGCCATAAGATGGCTAGCACAAATGGGGATACACATCAAAGAGGCGTATGCCTCCTGCTTGGGATCCTCCTAAACTACTCCTGGTCATCGGTGGACTACACGTAGTAGTAGGCACCGTCGGAGTAGTGGTAGTCGTCGTCAGTGGCGTGTGGCTCATGGGATCCACCATCTGATCGCAGCAACCGGGTATAGGGGAAAAGGGGGAGCAAAGCAACCGTGAGTACTCATCCAGAGTACTCGCAAGACTGACATATATGTATGTGTAGTATGTAGTATATAACAATGATTAGGTACTATATATATTAATTTTTAGGTAGTATGTACCATTTTTTGAGTATGCTCATTTTTACGTACAAATATGTACGTATTTCACAAATATAACAAAAACTATGTGCTCATATGCAATTTCTTCATGTAACTTGCTTTGAAATATCTTAGATATAGTATATGAACGTATTTAAAATAATAAAATAGTATATATAGTACCACATGGTAGTATATGAGACATGTGTGGTAACTACCACCGGGTGGTAGGATGGATTTTCCCTATATATACTATATCTAAGATATTTCAAAGCAAGTTACATGAAAAAATTGCATATGAGCCCATAGTTTTTGTTATATTTGTAAAATACGTACATATTTGTACGTAAAAATGAGCATA
>NC_057801.1:602684954-602691118 GCF_018294505.1 Triticum aestivum
GTTACCCTTTTTGAACTAATGGTTTCAGATGGTTGTACTGATGTTTTCGAAGCGGTTGAACTTATGCTTTCAGTTGTGTTTAACAAATCGTCTTCTTTAGTTCAATTTTTTTTTAACTTTTTTGTCGGAACGTGGCGTATAATATATCGTTGGAAAGCTCTTGACAATCATATTTCAAGTATATTGAACATTTTTGCAAAATCTTTATGGTTTAAGAGCAGTTTTGAAAAAACCGTTTTTTTCAAAACCCAAAACGCAAATCGTATTTTGTACTCAATTTTCAAACGGTTTGTCAGAATTGAGCAAATAAGATGGCGTTGGAAAGCTGGTGAAAATCCGCATCTTCCATATATGTATTGTTTTTCTAATTATATATGATTTAAAAGTAATTTGAAAAATAATAAAATTTTGGGCGAAATGTATTTTCGCAATGTTTTGCAAACGGTTTGTCAGATTGACGCAAATGACACGTCGTTGGAAAGCTATGGAAAACGCGCAACTTTTTCGTATAGAAATATTTTTCTAATCCTTACGGTTTAAAAACGAATTCGAATACGGTCAAATTTGATTTTGAACGTGATTTTTAAAAAAAGTTTGTCGGAATATGGCAAATATAATACCGTTGGATAGCTATAAAAAATGCGAAACTTAGTCATGTTGAACGTTTTCTCCACTTCGCAACCGTTTAAGAGTGATTTTGAATACGGCATTACGAATCCTGTTGTTTTCTCGACTGAAAAACAGAGTAGTCGTACTGATATATGTGTATGTTTGCACTGAGCTATTTTTTGTAGAGTAATTTTGAATGGTTCTGAAAAAGGGTACTTGTACTGATGCTTACATGGATTTGTACTAAGCGTGTTTTCATTAACTAGACTTTGCTCTGTTTTTTGGGTAATATTTTTCTTGTAAGTTTTCAACGGTTTACTGTACCGTCGCCCCTGTACTTGTATGGTTTGTATCATCGAACTGAATGATATTTTATTTAAAAAGAAAATGTTTTTATTTTATTTCTTTTTTTAACTTAACATTTTTTTGACAACGTTGTTCTGAACTTCTCTCATTTTACGACTTGTACTGAGGTACTTACTAAGCAGGATTTTCATGGGGTTTCTTTTTTTGCTTGAACTTTACAATTTGATTTTCTACCATTTCTTTTATTTCGAACGGACCACCGTTTTTAACTCGTACTGAGGTACTTACTACGCCCGAACTAGGGTGGCTGTCGCGTGTCTCGGCGTGTTTTGAACTCGATGATATTTTTTCATCAATTTACTGCCCATTTTTTTCATCACACTTGAGAGAGTGATTAATAGGTTTACTTACTGGCTAGTAACACATGAACTCTTCGGGCAATAATACATTAACTACTAGGAACGTAAATTTTCATCGAGGACTTGAAAACATAAAACATTACATAAAGAGAAGCACCAAACAGTGAATGTAAAAATAATTCCCACATCCATCATATACTGGGAGCTTCCACTTGAATAGGAAAATTTGTTTATCCCATAACTTCGTCAACAGTTTGAGCTTGCATGTTTTATATCATTGAACTGAATGATATTTTTTCAATAAATAAATAAATCATGTGTGTTTCCTTTTTTTGTTGAACTCAATATTTTTTGCAACAATGTTTTGAACTTCTCTCATTTTGCGACTGGAACTTTTACCATTTGAATTTCCGTGTTTTCTTTTCGTTTAAGCTTTTTCCCCAAAGTTATCTGGTACGCCGGGTTTGAACTTACAACTTTTGTAGTCGTGAACTTGTCATGTTTTTACAATGCCAAGCTAGCAAATAGTAGGAGATTAAGCCAACGAAGGGGCTACAATAATACAACAGTCAGATCGATAGCTAGCATCAATAACAGTGGTTACCAACATATAAATGAACTTGTAACAAACTTGCACACGACTTGACAACACAATACACATATGGATGACCACACAACGAGTAGCTCCAAATAAAAATGGACGACCACGCAGGAGGTTGCATATGGATGAAGTGACGACCCGTTTTTTCTCGTACCGAAGCTTCTCTGCACTGAAGCTTGTTTCCAGAAATCATATCAGTGGGTTATTAAACACCTGCAACAACATCAAAAGAGGAACACTAGAAAAAGAGGACGCCGCTATACAGGAACTGCAGTGGACATACCAACATAAATCCTCAAGCAATAATCGAGAGAGCTCACAATCTCCATGGCAGATGCCTATGAATTCACCATGGAAGGACCTCCCACTCCCCTGCAGTATCTCCTTCCACTCCTTGCACACACACACGGAGCAGAGAGAGGATGAGAGGGAGATGACTGCGTCGGATCAAGGACGGAGCAGAGGGTGGCCTGCATGCAACTCTTCTCTTGACCGGCTGTGGAGCATGTTGTTGTACCGACGAGGCAAGGGTCCAAATATATCACCTAAATCAGTTCAAAGAATTTTACAAAAACAAGTAGGGAACAAAGACAAAAGTTATGTATGGCTATCAGGCACAACTTCTATATATAGAAGGATTAGTAAGGGTCTCAGGAATTGACTACATTATTTCAGTCAACTCGATCTTCATCAGTACTAGAATGACTGGACAAGAAGTTTAGATTTGTAGCAGCACACGCACCAAACTTGCAGAGTTTTTCTTCAACATTTTTAGGTGATTACATCAATAGTATGATTGGAAAAAATATTTCAGATTTGTAACAGCACACACACGATACTTGCAGAATTTTATGGAAATGCACGAGTTCTGATTTATCAATACATAGTTTTATGGAAATGCATGAGTTAACTTCTTCTAGGCACTATCTAGACATGGTGAAGACTAGCTAATGTAAGGATAGGCAGAGAACACTTAGTATTGAACTTTTTTCCAAGTATGTATTGAACTGATTTTTTTTTTCAATGAGCTGTTGTAGTGTAGGTACTAGAGCTACCAGCATCTTTTTATATATCATGATAAAAAGCAAACAAACATGCATCATCTCCACCAGACCATTCTCTCATCATCTTCAGAACATACATACTAGAGAAAATTGAACTGGCAATAGAAGAAATTTATACTTTTTTGGGACTGTATCATGTAATACCACATCTAGAAAGCATGCCAAGCGAAATGTATATTTATTTTTAGTTGAAGAACTAGCAGTCTTGCAGCACAACATGCACATCATGGTGCTATTAACTAACTTACAAAGACCCTTTCTGCTTTGTAGTAGTGCCTGAGGTTACAAGGGTCGGAAATTTACCATTTAACGGCCTTCATGCCACCAGCAGCGCCGGAGGCGACCTTGTGTCTCCTTTAATTTAGAACACCGTTCTCCTTTAGACGGTTGATTAATGCCACACACATGCACAAGGCAGTGTGCCAAGAAATCAAACTGCACAAGTCAGAAGGCACAAACACCATGATGGCTCCTCTAGACCACAGAATGGATGGAAGCACAAGACGATAAAATAAAATAAGAATTGACTTGAACTTAAACCAAAATGATAATTGAACTGAACTAAAATTAGATATTAGGCTGAATTAAAATAAGAAACATATAGCGAAATTAAATTCTATAAACACAAGCATTTTCAGCAATCAATTTTTCCTCTTGAATATGTAGAGGGACACACCTTGTTTTTCTATTAGATTCCTACATCCAGGTAAAGAAGTGGCTATAGGAGCTTCAGGACAAGGTACTTCAGCCCATGTTTTTGTACTTTCTTGTTGATTGCTTCAGTTTGGTTCCAAGAACACTATGCTTCAGTTTCGGTTGCAGACCTGGTCGTCACGGCGGGCAGGCACCATGGAGGAAGAGGATCTGGAGCAGAAGCTCTCACACGATGAAGTTGTGGACGGCGCCGAGAACGTCGAGATATGTTCGGTGAGGTTGTAACATATCTACGGAACTGAAGGATATGATTTTTGTATTATCCCTGATCACAATGAACAAAGTATTTAGGACTGATGCATACATGATACTCGATCAATACTAAAATGGACAATATTTGTTAAGTTTCTATCTATGAACCTACCAACTTTCTAAACATGAACTTCTCGCTAAGGTTGTTCTTCGGTATTAAAAACTGTTTTCTGCATTAACAACAAACACCTAAAGAGCATCATGCTTGCAACTAGAAAACATGTCTTCTTTTCCCCCTTTTCACACAAACTACTTTGCAAAAAATCATGACACAATTTTTGCAGTACAAGAACAACTTAAACACAATAATTCTCTGCAAACGAATTTTTGAAAGCACAATTTATTTTTTTCACTGCATTTTCTCCACAATTGGAGCAACAAATGCCATCTGTTTTTTGTAAAATGGAAATACGAAAACATTTGTAACATGAATTTTGCTAACAGACATGTATTGATAAACTACTGAAGCTATTTGTTGACGAACTATACTTAGTTTGGACAGGCAGCTCAGCCTCTTTTGGCACATGGGCACATGTATTAACATATCTAGTTGACAAGAGGTACCAAATGTCTGAAACAAGAAAAAGTACAGAAGCTGAATCAACACCGTACAACTTTTTGCTCCATGAACTAATGAATCCTCACCCAGTCACAGTTTTTTTCTATGTGGATTCTATTGAACTGAAAAAAGCCCACAACGTGTACTGAAAAAATACCTATGGTGTCAACTGAAAAAAACGTACAAGTGTAGATGGGGGCATTGATCCGGTGCAGGGAGATGGCGGCGTCGCCGGTTGGGCTGCGGGCGATGGCGGGATCCAGGGTGCCGGGGGGGGGGAGGTCTTGGGCAGGGCGGCCGTCGCTGTCGGAGATGGGACAGCGACGCGGCGGCCGCGACGGGAGATGGTGGCGGCGGCCGCGACAGGAGATGAGGGCGGCGGCCGCGGCGAGAAGTGAGGGGACGGCGGGCGCGGCGAGAGTTGAGGGGACGGCGGCAATGACGAGAGGAGTTGGACGGCGGCCACGGCGAGAGGTGGGGGGCGGCGGCCACGGCGAGAGGTGGGGGGCGGCAGCCACGGCGAGAGGTAGGAGATGGCGGCTGGGAGATGAAGGCACATGGGCGCCGCGGACGGGAGATGAAGGCACAGGGGCGCCGTGGCCGAGAGATGAAGGCACAGGGGCGCCGCGGCCAGGACGTGGAGGCGACCGGCAACCTACGAGGGGAAGGAAGTAGCCGGCGACTGGTTGGCGTCGTTCTCGGTCGAGAAGAGCGAGGAACGAGGGGAGTGCAAGGTTTGGATAAGGCAGGGGCGATACCTTTTTATATTTTTGTTAGCCTATCGTTTAATACAAATCACTACACGCTCGTATATAGGACGAGAGGTAACAAAATAATATTCTGTTACTGGTAACAGAATTGTCTAGCCCTATATATATGCATCGATATCAATGAAAGGGGGCACTATCTGTGGACTGAATTGCAGAATGCCAGAATAAGAGGGGAAAGCTAGTCCTATCAAAGACTACGCTTCTAGCAGCCTCCATCTTGAAGCATATAGAAGAGAGTAGTTTCTATGTATCAAGTACCATTGTATAGCCTAAAACCTACCCGGCGATCCTCTCCTTGTTGCCCTATGGAAGAGCCATCACCGATTGTATCTGGAACTTGTATGGGGTGTGTTTTTATTAAGTATTCGGTTCTAGTTGTCAGAGGTCAGAATACAACTCCAAATCATCCTATTACCATGGACATGACTATTCAAATAGATAAACTTCCTTGCAGGGGTGCACCACATTTCCCGACGCGCTCAATCACTCTGGCCTGACACACTTTCCTGGGTCATACCTGGCCTTGGATGATCAACATGTTGCAACCCTACCTAGGCTCAACAGAGAGGCCGACATTCCGGTCTACATCCTAAGTGCGCAGGGGTCTTGGGCCCATCGCCCGTTGCACTCCTTTATGTTGCGTACGTGTCCGTGATCAGTCCTGGCAACCCACACTACAAGGCGGTTGCTTTACGCGGACCACCCAAGCGTGCGCCGCTCAGTCGCTGCCATTTGGAAAGCTTCAGCTGATACTGCGACGCCTGTTGCCTATATCTTGTCTCATGTGGCGGTTAGTGCGTATATGACCAACGACCAACTCAGATCAAATATCCAGAACTCGTTAGGCGTGTTATTATGAAATAACCGCGGACAACAACCGGGACCAGGCCCAACACTCTTCTAGGTGGTCTCAACCTGCCCTGTCGCTCC
>NC_057801.1:602691310-602704824 GCF_018294505.1 Triticum aestivum
AACCACCTGCCCCTTCAGCCCCCCACATTCGTGAATCACTCACGAGTACTCTGCGAGCCGACCCGACTTTAGTAACAACATGTATCAAGTATAATATGTATGTATGTATGTATATACTTGTGATCAACACCCAACGCTATCACGGCCTGATAGTATAACATGGCATACGAACAAGAGTGTAGGGCCACTGATGGAATACTAGCATCCTATACTAAGCATTTAGAATTGCAGGTAAAGGGAACAATAGTAGTAACAAGGACATGCTATGCAACAGAAAAGGATCAAACAATAAACAGTAACCGCTACACTACTCTAATGCTAGCAGTAGAGAGAAGCAATAGGCGATATCAAGATGATCAAGGAGGTTTTGCTTGCGTGGAAGCTCTGCGGAGAAGGACGGGTCGTTGACAGTGTAGTCGACGTCACGAGCAGTGGCGTTAGTCTCAAAGTCTATCGGAGAGAAGAGGGGGAAGAAACAATGAATACAGTGCAAACAGATGCATCAAGATGCATGATATGGCAATAAGCGGTGCTAGGTGTGATCTAATGCAGAACTAAGTGATACCGGCGAAGGGGGAAAACATCCGGGAAAGTATTCCTGGTGTTTGACAATTTTGGACAAATGAAACAGAGGGGGACGGTTCCATGTTCTCTATGCTAGGGACATGTGATAGACGAATGGAGTGCGCATTCGGGGCCGTCTTGTTTTTCTGAGCAACTTTCATGTATAAAGTATTTTCATCCGAGATATGGCTTATTTTATATTAATTTTCAAAGTTTTAATAATATTCTGGAATTAACATATGTAAATTAATTAGAAAATTATAATTATTGTGCTAGCATGACATCAGCAGGTCAACATGTTGACTAGCCCATTCCTCGCATGTGGGGCCTATTTGTCATTGTCACAATTTAACTAAACAAAATTAATTAGTTTAATTAAGCGATTAGGTTTAATTAACAGAATCAATTAAGTTAAGTAATTCATTTAATTAATTAATTAATTATTTTTAAATTATTTTTTATTTTGTTTTGTTTTCTTTTTCGTTTTGGGGCTGGGCCACATGTCATAGGCCCAAGGGGCCATATCGGGCGCTAGGCGAATGGCTATGGCATGGGCGAGGCCGTTGCGGCCGCTGCGGGGTCACCGGTGTGTGGGCGCCCGACAGGCGTGGCCAGGGCACCGACGAGACGGTGGGCTGGCGCTGGAGGGTGCGCGGGCTGAGGGAGTCTTGGACTAAGGGGTCCTCGGACATCCGGGCTATGTGACATGGGCGGGACTACTGGGCCGTGAAGATATGAGATTAAAGACCTTTCCCCGTGTCCGGATGGGACTCTCCTTTGCGTGGGTGGCAAGCTTGGCGTTCGGATCATGCACCTTCCTTTCTCTGTAAACCGACTCTGTGCAACCCTAGATCCCTCCGGTGTCTATATAAATCGGCGGGTTTAGTCCGTAGGGCAAGAACAATCATACAAGCTAGACATCTAGGGCTTAGCCATTACGATCTCGAGGTAGATCAACTCTTGTAACCCCTATATTCATCAAAGTCAAACAAGCAGGAAGTAGGGTATTACTCCATTAAGAGGGCCCGAACCTGGGTAAAACATCGTGTCCCTTGCCTCCTGTTACCCTCGATCTTCGATCCTTAGACGCATAGTTCGGGACCCGCTACCTGAGATCTGCCGGTTTTGACACCGACATTGGTGCTTTCATTGAGAGTTCCGTTGTGCCGTTGCTGGAAGGCTCGATGGCTCCATCGATCATCTACAACAACACCGCCTTGAGGGAGACCTTTCTCCCCGGCCAAATCTTTGTATTCGGCGGCTTCGCACTGTGCGCCAACTCGATTGGCCATCTGGAGCAGATTGACAGCTACACCCCTGGTCGTCAGATCAACTTTGGGAATCTGAACTATGTCACTGATATCCGAGGAGACTTGATCTTCCAAGGGTTCGCGGCCCCAATCACCGCTCCAGCCTTAGATCCAGAGCACGCCACCAGATCCGAAGTCGGGAGTTTAAAACCCGCCGGACTATCTCCGGCCATAGAGCCTGGCATCAAAGAACCGGAGGGGATTGCATCATCGGCAGGCATGGAGTCACCTCAGGCTCCCTCCATCCTCATCAAGCTAGACTCTCCTCCGGACACTAACTCCGAACTCTCGAGATCCGCATCAAGCTTGGCCAGGAAACTTCTGTCCCGCCTCGCTCCACGGATTCTCGCATCCCTGTCGAAACCTCACTCTTAAACGAGGCCCTGGACTTAATGTGATCTCTCACTATAGCAAAAGAATCGCTCTCAAACTACGCCCAACCTACACTAGGGGCTGAGAGCGGGGAATTTTACGTCCCACCCACCACCCACTTCATAGCCACAGTCGAGGACTTAACCAACATGCTTGACTATGCCTCCGAAGACATCGATGGTATGGATGATGATGCCGAAGAGGAGCAAAGCCAGAACCCACCGTTTACCGGACGCTGGACGACCGCTTCCACATATGACATGTACATGGTGGACATACCCAAAGAGGACGATGGCGATGGTGGGAAGGTTCCCATTGAGGACAAACCTTCTGAGGCACCACCAAAGCATCGATGTCAGCGACGCCACTCGAAATCGTGTCGTGAAAAAGACAGCAATACTGGCACCGGAGACAATAACACTCTGGATAACACCGAAGACCAAGAAGCCCTATCGAGCCAACATCCAAACAGGATGAATGGGAGGATGGGCGAGTTAACCCCGACGATCCTGTCGGGCACGAGGACTCAGAGGATAGTAACTATCTACCGATCTCAGAAGAGGATGAGATCCTTGACGACGAAGAATTCATCATGCCAGAGGAACCCCTCGAACAAGAGCGCTTTAAGCGCCGACTAATAGCCACTGTAAGAAGCCTGAAAAAGAAGCAGCAGCAGCTTCAGGCCGATCATGATCTGCTCAATGATAGATGGACTAATGTCCTGGCAGCCGAGGAATACAACCTCAAACGCCCAACTAAGAGTTACCCGAATCGCAAGATGCTACCGCAATTCGACGATGAGGCCCCGGAGCCTATACCGCCAATGCGCAATGCTACCGATGGACCCGACCTACCACCACGTGGCCAGGACAGAGGGGCAACTCAAGCCGAACACCAGCCTGCACCACCTCGCCCTAGAGGCAGAGAGACAGTAGCTGCAGGATACACGTACGATCTGCGACAACACCTGGACAATAGAGGCAGTCATACCAAATCAATATATGGATCAAGGGGGCGTGCACCTGTGCGAGAAGACGGCCATCAAGCCTGGCGCGACAAGCACAACCCCACTCGAGCGGAAAACCGCATACAGACTTCATCCGAACTGCATCATGATATCGCCCGATACAGAGGCGCCGCACACCCCCTATGCTTCACTGATGAAGTGATGGAGCACCAGTTCCCAGAAGGGTTTAAACCCATGAACATTGAATCATATGATGGCACAACTGATCCTGCAGTATGGATTGAAATTTTCTTCTCCACGTCCACATGGCTCACGGTGATGACTTACATGCCATCAAGTACCTCCCCCTAAAACTTAAGGGACTAGCATGGCACTGGCTGAACAACCTCCTAGAAAACTCTATTGGTAGCTGGGAAGACTTGGAGGACGCCTTCAGAGATAACTTCCAAGGTACCTATGTTCGGCCCCCGGATGTCGATGACCTTAGTCAAATAATCCAGCAACCCGGCGAATCAGCCCGGAAGCTCCGGACCAGGTTCCTAATCAAAAAGAACCAGATTGTGGATTGTCCAGACGCCGAAGCCCTCGTGGCCTTCAAACACAGCGTCCGAGATGAATGGCTCGCCCGATACCTCGGCCAAGAGAAGCCGAAGTCCATGGCAGCCCTTACCGCACTTATGGCCCACTTTGGCGTGGGAGAAGATATCTGGCTAGCTCGTAGAAGCAATAGCACCAGCGACCCATGCACCTCTGAAGTCAGGGACGGCAATGGCAAGCCACGACACGAAAAGCACAAGCGTCGAAACAATACCGAAGACATGACAGTCAAAGCCGGAGTCAGTGGCTCCAAATCCGGTCAGCGGAAGAAGCCATTCAAAGGAAACAAAGATGGTCCATCTAGTTTGGACAAAATACTTGATCGGCCTTGCCAGATTCATGGCACCCCCGATAAACCTGCTAATCACACCAACAGAAACTGTTGGGTCTTTAAATAGGCCGGCAAGCTCAACGCCGAACACAAGGGGAAAAGGCCGCCCAGCGAGGACGACGAAGAAGAGCCTCGCCCATCGAACACAGGGGGGCAGAAGAAATTTTCCCCCGAGGTCAAAACGGTGAATATGATCTATGCCACCCATATCCCCAAACGGGAGAGCAAGCGTGCATTAAGGGACATCTACACCATAGAGCCAGTCACCCCAAAATTAACCCATGGTCGGTGTCGGTGTCAAAACCGGCGGATCTCGGGTAGGGGGTCCCGAACTGTGCGTCTAGGCGGATGGTAACAGGAGACAAGGGACACGATGTTTTTACCCAGGTTCGGGCCCTCTCGATGGAGGTAAAACCCTACTCCTGCTTGATTAATATTGATGATATGGGTAGTATAAGAGTTGATCTACCACGAGATCAGAGAGGCTAAACCCTAGAAGCTAGCCTATGGTATGATTGTTGTTTGTCCTACGGACTAAAACTCTCCGGTTTATATAGACACCGGAGAGGGCTAGGGTTACACAGAGTCGGTTACAATGGGAGGAGATCTTCATATCGAATCGCCAAGCTTGCCTTCCACGCCAAGGAAAGTCCTATCCGGACACAGGACAAAGTCTTCAATCTTGTATCTTCATAGTCCGGGAGTCCGGCCATAGATCATAGTCCGGCCATCCGGACACCCCCTAATCCAGGACTCCCCCAGTAGCCCCTGAACCAGGCTTCAATGACGATGAGTCCGGTGCGCAAATTGTCTTCGACATTGCAAGGTGGGTTCCTCCTCCGAATATTTCATAGAAGATGTTGAACACAAGGATAGTGTCCGGCTCTGCAAAATAAGTTCCACATACCACCGTAGAGAGAATAATATCTGCACAAATCTAATCTGCTGACGTATTCCATAGCGTGACATCACGCCATGACCAAGCCTTTATTCGAATCGTTTTACTGTTCCACCTCAGCGTGTTTAGCGAGGTGGTTTCTTTGGCACGTCTTGTCAAAGCAGAGATCGTGTCCCCTTATTCCGGGATTCTCATCAATACGGGCATGGGTAACCCAACCGTGCCATTAACCGCAGCGCTTGGGAGATAAGCGAGTTTTTTTAGGCTGGTGGGGGCTCATAGCTTCGGCCGCCCATATAAGGGGATAAGGATCCTCCCTTTCCATTTACACCTTCTTCCTCCTTTGCTTATCCATTCCTGCGCACTCGAGCTCCAGCGCCCAAGTCCGCACTTCCCACCTCAACCTTCTCCAATCATGTCCAGAGCGGGAGGTAGATGGATGGCCTCCACCGTCACGGAGGGGCACATCAAAAAGTTGAGGAAGGCCAGATACTTGTCTGACGACATCGCGCACCGGCTTCCAGATGAGGGGCAACTCATCCCCACCCCTGGGCCCCATGAGAGGGTCGTATTTCTCCCCCATTTCCTCCGCGGACTGGGCTTTCCTCTTCACCCTTCGTCCGGGGGCTCATGTTCTACTACGGCCTGGACTTCCACGATCTGGCCCCGAACTTCATCCTCAACATCTCGGCGTTCATCGTCGTGTGCGAGGCCTTCCTCCGCATCCAGCCTCACTTTGGCCTATGGCTGAAGATCTTCAGCGTCAAGCCGAAGGTCGTGGGCGGCCGTCAAGCGGAGTGCGGAGGTGCCATGGTGGGCAAAATAGCCAACGTTACGTGGCTCGAGGGTGCCTTCGTAGAGACCATCAAAGGGTGGCAGTCGGGGTGGTTCTATATCACCGAGCCGCGTGACCCCGAATGGGAAGCGGCCCCCGAATTCCAATCTGGCATCCCTACACGGCTCACATCTTGGAAAGAGACTGGCCTGTCGTGGGGTAGTCTGGAAGAGGTGACCGGACTCCAAACCTGTGTCCGAGAACTAGTGAACAAGAAGGCTAAGCTTGTCAACATAGTCCAGGTCATGCTCTTCCGCCGGATCCTCCCATGTCAACGACGGGCCTTCAACTTGTGGGAGTTCGACCCGGCCCAACACCAGACTTTGTGTCGGCTCTTTGACACAAAGCACGAGGACGCCTGGAAGGTGCTATTCAAGAGCTCCGAGGTCTCCCCTCCCGTCACCGAGGATCGCGGATTCTGCGCCAAGCGCCAAGCCACCGAAGTAAGCTTGCTTTTAGTCCTTCACGGGACACTTGATTTTCATAGTTTGACTCTATGTAGGATCTAAACTCCTGCTCCTTTGACAGGACTGTAAGAGGTCATCCGAATAGTTTGACTGTCCGGCCCCTTTGCCCGAAGGCCAAGCAGACACACGCTTGACGAAGCTGCTGGTTCCGGCACCTCACGTGGTGCCGAAGAAGAAGGCCAAGAAGAAGGCCACGGGGAGTCAAAAAGTTCCCGACGCCTGGTGGTGTCTGATTCATCGCCTGACAACCCCGAAGTGCCCTCCGCCTCTGAAGACGAGGAGGAGGAAGAAGAAGAAGCCTCCCCCTCCAGCGGGGGGAGGAAAGAAAAGGAAGGCCGCCCACCTGGGGAGGCCGGAGGGTCCAAGAAGGGGAGGACCCTTCTGCCGGACTACGCCTTCGATGCCGAAGACGGCGGGGAGGAATGGCCATCCAGGGTCAAGCCCCTGGCAAAATCGTAAGTATCCGGATACCAGAATAACTTATGGCGCTCCTCTATTGTACGGAACCTTCTGACGCCGAATTCAATCATGCAGTCCGCCCAAGGCTTAGCTCAGCGAATCGTCGAGCGGCTCCCTGGATTCGTCAGATGTGAATAGCGCTTCACTTCCGACGGCCTCCTCCCCTCTCCCCACGAACGACACCGAGGTGGAGTCCCAAAAGGGACTAAACCAGGAGGAGGTGGTCCTGGAGGCGCCGCAAGGCGATCTCCCGGACTCCAGGCCCAAAGGGGGTAAAGCCCCAGAGGGATCTAAGTCCGGCCTTGGGCCGGACATCGCTCCAGAGCCATCAATGGTTCCGGAGTCCGGCAAGCGGCCCCTTCGTAATAAGGGCAAGCCTACGACGCCGGCGGCCTCCTTCCAACCGGAGATGCCAGACAATTTGCTGGAGTTGCTTAACGGTGCCTCCATCGACGAGGAGCACCGCACTGTTATGAGTGTGGTGATTCAGAAGGTTCAGTCTGCCAAGAGCGGGCCGAGGATGGAAGCTCGACGGAGAAGGTGTTCTGGTCCCAGTATGCTGAGGCCGGACACCCGGTGCCCTTGAGCGACCAGCTGAAGCAGCTGGTCAAGCTTTATAAGGCAGCCAAACAGGCCATGAAGGGCCTGATAGGCCGGCTGTGGCCTGGTGAGGTCATGCCTTTGAGCTACTTTGGGCTGGTGCGGCGGCTGGTGGATGCCTGTCCACGACTTGAAGTCATCAAGCGTTCCGTGTGTATCGAGGGCGCCCGTAGGGCTTTTGCCCATGCTAAAGTGCACTGGGGCAAGCTAGATGCTGAGAAGCTGGTGAAGGATGGGCCACCGGAGGGGAAGGAGCATCGCAGGCCCGAGATGTATTATGAGGGCGTCCTGAAGGGTGCCTGTCTTGTAGCGAATGAATGTACCGGGGATGTAATTTTTGAGTAAACTCGCTCGTGTTTATCCTATGCGCTGAAAACTTGTTCATATGCGCTAAGCAACTCTTTTGAATTTAAAATATTACCTTCTGTGCGGCCGTTTATAAAATCTAAGAGATGCAAGTCGTCGGCTTCTACCCCCATGCCACGAGTGCTGGGGTGTTCGGGATAAACCTGAGCGCTCTTGTTCCCATTCTTGGGTCCATCTAGGGAGGCGCTCAGCACAACGAACCAGGCCATCGGACTTATAATGCTTTATCACTCTCACTTAGCCATAGAATTCTATAATTTTAAATTTCGGCGAAGCCCCTAGTATTCGGAAGACCGAGTTCGGGGCGCTATCCACGCCTAGGCCGGATAAATCCGACTCCTCGCTCTAAGCGACATAAGTCTTTAGGGACTCGAAAAACCTCTCGAACAGCGACCGGTCTCTCGCACTATCATGATGGTCAGTTTTAGCTTTCTCTACTGAGGTGTTAACCCAGCTCAACTGGGGCACAATCGCAGTAGTTCTCCCAGCGCTACCTTAGCCGACATTGCGGAACGTAAGGTACCAAAACATGGGAGCCGGGCAAACCCAACTACTGACCCAAGACATGATTCGGAGCCGATGCATATAGTGCTATAAGTTCGGGCGCCGCACTCATGAGAGTGTTCGGTCTTTTCACACAATATTATGGGGGTACTTAAGCCCCTGGTGTATTGGCCGTACCAAAGTGTACGGTTGCATAATGTCATGACTGAACATATTTGTATAAAAATAAATGAATACAATAATAGATAAGAGCTATGTATTGTTTATGAAAAAGGGCTGCTATGAAAGCAGAACGATACAAATAGTGCGATAAGCAAGAGATGGGATTATTTGACATGTCCCTCTCCAGGGGCAAGCTGCGAGACTTTAAGTAAAACAGGTATTTAGCTCGTTATAGAGACCACCTGGACATTCTTCGTGGCTTGTTGTCTCCCTGGCTGTTGCATCGTGTGTTCGACGAGTGTATTACCGGACAGGCCTTCCGAATAGTTGGGTCTTGAAAGTATAAAAAAGGAAACGGCAGAATATGGAGCCCCTAGTGCGGTTGAGCCGCATTCTGGGCGTGCCGTGGTTGTGCCCCTCCCCTTATGCCCATGGTATTTCCAGAGCGTAGTTATGTACGTGTGGTACCGCTATCGCAATCTCACGAGGGCTGGGGTTGGGGCCGCACTGCTATGCTTGCTCGGAACGTGCCAGCCGGTTTTGTTGTAGGTTACTTCGGGCGCGCTTGACGTTGTCCGGACGTTTAACAGCCGGATTGGAGAATTTCCTTGAGAGGCTACTTTGTACTTCCGCCGCCAGGGCCGCCGTGTGCTCCTCTGTTCGGAGAGAGCGTTCGGTGTTTCCATTGACCGTAATGACTCCGCGAGGACATGGCATCTTGGGCTTGAGATATGCATAGTGCGGCACCGCATTAATTTTTGCGAATGCGGTTCGTCCGAGCAGGGCGTGATAGCCACTGCGGAACGAGACTATGTCGAAGATTAACTCTTTGCTTCGGAAATTATCCGGGGATCCGAAGACTACTTCGAGTGTAACTGAGACTGTACAGCTGGCTTCTACACCTGGTATGATGCCTTTAAAGTTTGTCTTTGTGGGTTTAATCCTTGAGGGATCTATACCCATTTTTCGCACTGTATCCTGATAAAGCAGGTCCAGGCTGCCGCCGCCGTCCATGAGGACTCCAGTGAGGTGAAATCTATCAATGATTGGGTCTAGGACCAATGCGGCGAATCCGCCGTGACGAATGCTAGTTGGGTGGTCCCTTCGATCAAAAGTGATCGGGCAGGAGGACCATGGGTTGAACTTTGGGGCGACTGGCTCTAACGCATATACGTCCTTGAGAGCACGCTTCCGCTCCCTTTTGGGGATATGGGTTGCGTATATCATGTTCACCGTCCGCACTTGTGGGGGGAAGCCCTTTTGTCCTCTATTGTTCGGCGGCCGGGGCTCCCCCTCGTCATCGCTATGCAACCCCTTGTCTCTGTTTTCGGCACTTAACTTGCCTGCCTGCTTGAACACCCAACAATCTCTGTTGGTGTGATTGGCTGGTTGTTCGGGGGTGCCGTGTATCTGGCACGAGCGATCAAGTATCCGGTCTAAACTGGATGGGCCCGGAGGGTTTCTTTTGAATGGCTTCTTCCACTGACCGGGTTTAGAGCCTCTGAATCCGGCATTGACTGCCGTATCCTCAGTATTGTCGCCGTTAATGCGGCGCTTGTGCTTGTTGCGACGTGACCTGCCATTGTTGTCCTTGGTATCCGAGTTTCCAGGGCTCTTGGTTATGTTATTGCTACGAGCTAGCCAGCTATCTTCTCCCGCGCAAAAGCAGGTCATGAGTGTCGTGAGGGCTGCCATAGATTTCGGCTTTTCCTGTCCTAGGTGCCAGGTAAGCCATTCGTCTCGGATGTTGTGCCTGAAGGCTGCAAGAGCCTCTGCATCCGGACAGTCGCCTATTTGATTTTTCTTGGTTAGGAACCGTGTCCAGAATTGTCTGGCCGATTCCTCTGGCTGCTGGATTATGTGGCTTAGGTCATCGGCGTCTGGTGGTCGCACATAAGTGCCCTGGAAGTTGTCGAGGAATGCGGATTCCAGGTCCTCCCAGCAACTAATTGACTCTGCTGGCAGGTTGTTAAGCCAATGCCTAGCTGGTCCTTTAAGCTTGAGCGGGAGGTATTTGATGGCGTGTAGATCATCACCACGGGCCATGTGGATATGAAGGAGATAATCCTCGATCCATACCGCAGGATCTGTTGTGCCATCGTATGATTCGATGTTTACGGGTTTAAATCCCTCGGGGATTTGATGATCCATTACTTCGTCTGTGAAGCATAGTGGGTGTGCGGCGCCCCTGTACTGGGCTATATCGCGACGTAGCTCGGATGAGCTTTGTCTGTTGTGTTCGTCCTGGCCATATTTATCATATCCGGCGTGACGGTTATTGTCACGTGACGTGGGGCACCCGCGCGATCCGTAGATCGATCTTGTTTGCCTTGCCTTATCCTCCAATATGTCTCGCAGGTCTGTTGCATTTCCCCGTGCTCTGTTATTTTTTGAGCGGCGCCGGGGTGCGGCTTGAGTTGAGGGCCGAAAGGCCTCTCTGTCGCGGCCACGGGGTGGCCGATCGGCCGCATCATACGCTGGTGATGTAGGTTTAGTTGCTTCCTCCTCTAGTTGGGGTAGCAACCTGCGCTTTGGGTAGCTCTTGGAGGGGTGTTCGAGTTTATACTCTTCGGCCACCAGGACTTCAGTCCATCTGTCGGCTAGCAAATCTTGGTCAGCTCTGAGCTGCTGCTATTTTTTCTTGAGGCTGCTTGCCGTGGCCATAAGCCTGCGATTGAAACGCTCTTGTTCGACGGGATCCTCTGGCACGACAAATTCGTCATCGTCGAGGCTTGCCTTGTCTTCGGAGGGAGGCATATAATTGTCGTCCTCGACCTCCCTTTCTGCCGCTCTCTCATGGGGGTTGGCTTCTCCATCCTCCTGCGCTGAATCCTGCTGGAGGGGGTTGTCTTCGGCACTGTCTGGGGTGTTATTGTCTCCACTGTCGGACTCACCGTTTTTGCATTGGCGTGATTTAGAGCGGTGCCGCTGACGTCAGCGCATAGGTTGCTTCTTGGAGGGGTCGTCCTCCGTTTTTTCATTGCCATTCCCTGCTTTAGGGGTGTCCACCATGTATATGTAATATAACGAGGTGGCTTTCTAGTGCCCTATAGGTGCTGGTTCTTGGTCGTCTCCTTCATCGGCGTCCATACCGTCTATGTCTTCGGAGTCGAAGTCGAGCATGTCGGTTAGATCGTCGACAGTGGCTACGAAGTGGGTGGTGGGTGGGTTTCGAATTTCTTCATTGTCCGTATCCCAACCTTGCTGACCATAGTCCGGCCAGGGCTCTCCTGACAAGGAGAGAGACTTTAGTGAATTCAGGATGTCGCCAAAGGGTGAGTGCTGAAAGACGTCCGCGGTGGTGAACTCCATGATCGAAGCCCAATTGGGTTCAATCGGAAGGGGTGTGGAAGGTCCGGAGTCTGGAACGGAGTCTGACACCTTGGAGTCACAGGCCTCACAAAGGACCTGGCTAGTATTCGGCTCGATCGCCATAGGGATTGCGGCTTCCGGGGCGGCGTCCAACCGTCTGTCCCTGATTGGCGCGGTCGGCTCCGAGCTAAGGGTCGGAGCGGACACCTGAGTGGCGCTCTGAGCGCTGTCCAGCGGTAGAGCTAGATCATGCCCGTCGTGACAGTGCGGCGCGCTCGACCGTGGCTCGAATCCATCGAAGATCAAGTCCCCGCAGATGTCGGCCGTGTAGTTTAAGCTTCCAAATCTGACCTGATGGCCAGGGGCGTAGCTTTCGATCTGCTCCGGATGGCCAAGCGAATTGGCCCGCAGTGTGAAGCCGCCGAACACGAAGATCTGTCTGGGGAGAAAGGTCTCACCCTGGAACTCGTCGTGGTTGATGATTGAAGGAGCCATCGGGCCTAAAGGTGACGACACAGAGGAACTCTCAATGAAAGCACCAATGTCGGTGTCAAAACCGGCGGATCTCGGTTAGGGGGTCCCGAACTGTGCGTCTAGGCGGATGGTAACAGGAGACAAGGGACACGATGTTTTTACCCAGGTTCGCGACCTCTCGATGGAGGTAAAACCCTACTCCTGCTAGATTAATATTGATGATATGGGTAGTACAAGAGTTGATCTACCACGAGATCAGAGAGGCTAAACCCTAGAAGCTAGCCTATGGTATGATTGTTGTTCGTCCTACGGACTAAAACTCTCCGGTTTATATAGACATCGGAGAGGGCTAGGGTTACACAGAGTCGGTTACAATGGGAGGAGATCTTCATATCGAATCGCCAAGCTTGCCTTCCACGCCAAGGAAAGTCCTATCCGGACATGGGATGAAGTCTTCAATCTTGTATCTTCATAGTCCGGGAGTCCGGCCAAAGATCATAGTCCGACCATCTAGACACCCCTTAATCCAGGACTCCCTCAGTCGGCTTGCCCGATCACCTTCGATCGAAAGGACCACCTGACCAACATCCATCATGGAGGTTCGGCAGCTCTGGTCCTTGACCCAATCATCAACGGATTCCACCTCACGCGAGTCCTCATGGACGGTTGCAGTAGACTTAACCTACTCTACCAGGACACTGTCCGCAAAATGGATATTGATCTATTGTGACGCCCGGATAGTCACGCTACAGTAATCCTTCGCTAATGATGCCACGTCACCATTATTACTGTTGCTAATCTCTCGTTAATTCAAAAACCGATTCAAATTCAAATTCAAAATCAAGTAAACAATAAAAGTTTTCAAATTTTAAAACTAAAATGTTCGGAGTGAACAAAATAATGCACAGGTAATTATTGTGGAGAAACCACAATTTTATAATATGTTAAAGGCTCTAGAGTAATTAAAACAGCAGCTGTGACAATTAATTAAATGCCTTTTATAATTAATAATAATGCAAACTATTTTTATTAGGTGTCAAACTTTTTGGGGCAGTAGAATAAATTATAACATTAATTTAGGAGTTGAATTTATATTTTATAAAACAGAAGTTAAAAGAATAAAATAGAAAAGAAAACAGAAAACAAAGCTAAAAAAAACATAAAAATAGAAACACCCCCCCCACGCTGGGCCAAGCGGCCCAGCTGGCCTCCGCACCGGCCGGCCCACCAGGCCCAGCCGGCCCTCCTCTCTGGCCTACAAGGCCACCTCCCCGAACCCTAACCCCCACCCGATCC
>NC_057801.1:602705055-602712577 GCF_018294505.1 Triticum aestivum
CCGTCGACGCCCGCGGCGGGCCACCACCGCTGCCTGCCGGCCGAGTACCGCCGGCGCCGTCACCTCTGTGCGTGCGTGCACAGCCGCGGCACGAGCCGGCTGTGTCACCGCCACATGGGACCGGCCCTAATTAGCTTAGGGGCTAATCCCCTTTAAAACAAAACCCCCTGGAGTATGACTACTGGGCCCCACCCTGTAAAATAAAATAAATATTAACAAAAAAATAAATAAACTTAATTAATTAATTAATTAACTAAATTAATTAAGTTAATTAAGCCTAGTTAATTAACCTAATTAACTAATTAGTTTAATTAAATAGTAATTAGATTAGCTAAACAATAATAATTAAAGTAATTAATTAACTAAAGAATTAATTAAGTTAATTAATTATAATTAAATTAACCTAATCACTAATTAACCTAATTAATAGTTAGTTAATTAAATCAAAGTATGACGAACGGGACCCACTTGTCAGGTTGACCAAGTCAACTGCTGACGTCATGCTGACATCATGATGACGTCAGCAGACACTATTCTGGATAATGTTGATTAAATTAATTAAATAAATCTTAAAAATGATTTAAATCTTTTAAAATTAATAAAATCTTTAGAAAATCATATCTTTTAATCCGCAACTCGGATTAAAATACTTTCTACATGAAAGTTGCTCAGAACGACGAGACGAATCCGGATACGCAATCCGTTCGTTCGCCACACACCCCTAACCTATCGAACTCGCAACTTTCCCCCTCCGGCTCCTCTGCCCGAAAACGCGAAACACCGGGAATACTTTCCCGGATGTTTCCCCCCTTAACCGGTACCACCTCATACCACGTTAGGGCACACCTAGCACCGCTCATTGTCACGTCACGCATCGTCGTGTTTATGTTTGCATTGTATTCATTGTTTCTTCCCCTCTTATCTCCGGTAGACTACGAGACCGACGCTGATGCCACCGAGTACGACTACGTCACCGACGACCCCTCCTTGTCTGAGCAACCAGGCAAGCCCCCCCCCTTGATCACCAGATATCGCCTATTCTCCTCTATACTGCTTGCATTAGAGTAGTGTAGCATGTTACTGCTTTCATTAATCCTATTCTGATGCATAGCCTGACATTGTCGCTACATCTGTTGATACCTTACCTGCAATCCTAAATGCTTAGTATAGGATGCTAGTTTATCATCATTGGCCCTACATTCTTGTCAGTCTGCCTTGCTATACTATCGGGCCGTGATCACTTGGGAGGTGATCACGGGTATATACTATACATACATACATACTATACAGATGGTGACTAAAGTCGGGTCAGCTCATTGAGTACCCGCAAGTGATTCTGACGAGGGGGCTGAAAGGACAGGTGGCTCCATCCCGGTAGAGGTGGGCCTGGGTTCCCGACGGCCCCTAACTGTTACTTTGTGGCAGAGCGGCAGGGCAGGTTGAGACCACCTAGGAGACAGGTGGGCCTGGCCCTGTTCGGCGTTCGCGGACACTTAACACGCTTAACGAGATCTTGGTATTTGATCTGAGTCTGGCTACGAGCCTATACGCACTAACCATCTACGTGGGAGTAGTTATGGGTATCCCGATGTCGTGGTATCAGCCGAAGCACTTCAGACGTCAGCGACGGAGCGGCGCGCGCCGAATTGGACTGGAACGCCACTAGGCTAGGTCTGCTTTCGGCCGCCCACGCAACGTGCAGGTGTGCTCAGGGCGATGGGCCCAGACCCCTGCGCGCTTAGGTTTAGACTGGCGTGCTGGCCTCTCTGTTGTGCCTAGGTGGGGCTGCGACGTGTTGATCTTCCGCGGCCGGGCATGACCCAGGAAAGTGTGTCCGGCCAAATGGGATCGAGCGTGTTGGGCTATGTGGTGCACCCCTGCAGGGAAGTTAATCTATTCGAATAGCCGTGATCTTCGGTAACAGGACGACTTGGAGTTGTACCTTGACCTTATGACAACTAGAACCGGATACTTAATAAAACACACCCTTCCAAGTTCCAGATACAACCGGTGGTCGCTCTACCTCAGGGATATGAGGAGGGGATCGCCGGGTAGGATTATGCTATGAGATGTTACTTGGAGATGCTACTTGGAGGACTTCGACCTACCCTCTTCTGCCTGTTGCAAGACGAAGGTGACCAGAAGCGTAGTCTTCGATAAGACTAGCTATCCCCCCTCTTATTCTGGCATTCTGCAGTTCAGTCCACTGATATGGCCCTTTACACATATACCCATGCATATGTAGTGTAGTTCCTTGCTTGCGAGTACTTTGGATGAGTACTCACGGTTGCTTCCTCCCCCCTTTTTTCCCCTTTTCCTTCCTTTCTGGTTGTCGCAACCAGATGCTGGAGTCCAGGAGCCAGACGCCACCGTCGACGACGACCCCTACTACACTGGAGGTGCCTACTACTACGTGCTGCCCGCTGATGATGACCTGGAGTAGTTTAGGAGGATCCCAGGCAGGAGGCCTGCGCCTCTTTCGATCTGTATCCCAGTTTGTGCTAGCCTTCTTAAGGCAGACTTGTTTAACTTATGTCTGTACTCAGATATTGTTGCTTCCGCTGACTCGTCTATGATCGAGCACTTGTATTCGAGCCCTCGAGGCCCCTGGCTTGTATTATGATGCTTGTATGACTTATTTTATTTGTAGAGTTGTGTTGTGATATCTTCCCGTGAGTCCCTGATCTTGATCGTACACATTTGCGTGCATGATTAGTGTACGATTGAATCGGGGGCGTCACAAGTTGGTATCAGAGCCGACTACCTGTAGGAATCCCCCTTCCACACTCCTTGGCCGAAGTCGAGTCTAGACATTGCAAAAACTTTTACTAACTAGGCTGTGTGCCTTACGGGCCCACGTCGCCATCGGGTGGTAGTAGGATCTTTTACTCCTCGACCTTTACTCTGGGACTCTGACATCTCTTCTATTCGGGTTAAATGAATTTTACTAAATCTAACATTAGGATCTCGTTATCATTTTCACCCGGAGAGCCCCTTATTATTGATGATCGTCTGCTGCACCAGAAGATTCCGAAGATACTCTACGATGTGCTCTCGAGACTATGTGCCATCGCTTTTGCAATTCACTTCCATCGATAAATCCCTCTGGATAACTACTTACACCTATCGTTCATATTGTCATCCCCAGTTGCTCTTGTTATTACAAGATGTCCTAAAATACTCTTCGATATTCCGAGAATTCTTTACGCTTACTGCCCTGCAGTTCCTTGCTGCATGAATACCCCTACGAATAATTACTCGCGCTTGCCGAGTATCCGCTCATCCCCAGTTGTTCAGGTGTTTCACAAAAGTCTTCAAAGGAATATTCGATCTTCCGAAAATCCTCTGGAGCCTTTGGCTCTTGAAATTCTTGCTTGCTTGCATTATGGTTAATCCCATAAGTCCCGTAGTCCTAATGACATTCCTTGTCATTATCATTTTGAGTCTGTTGACTCAATATGTTTGCGAATACACGCAATCATCATTGATCCTTATAAATTACCTTTCCAGCTGAGCTGCCATTCTTTTAACTAGAATTGGTTCTCGACCAATCCAATTGTCGTTGATTGTACCCTAAGGATATTCAACTTATCCATCCCTAATCAGAGCATTGCTTCTGATCCCTTGATTTGGAAATCATAATTTCTTTGCATTTGACAATTGAGTTAGTTAGTTGTTTCTATAATTTGATCTCCTTGCATTCTTCTTCCTCTAGTTGAGTACCGATGCTCACACCATATCCCTTATGGACCACCAGATCCTTTGTTGGATTTATCTGACAACGCCCTTCATATTCAATAACCTTGTGAGCCTTTCCTCGGATACATAATGCCTTTGGTAAATTGTATCCTCTGCTTTGTCAACCATGCTCTACCTCCGAGCTTGAGTTATTTACCCCTGAAGTTGATGGTATACGTGCCTAAGATGCCCCGATGGGTTGAACGTATACCTTCCTTAATTTGTGTGAACCCAAGAGTTTTCATGGGTCATAACGTTCCGGTATTCCGCAAGCTAAACTTTCAAACTCTAAACATTCTTAACTTAGAGTAGTAAATGAGAAGTTGTGTATTGGAGAAGTGGGAGTCGACCTTGAACCTTGCGTTCATGCCCATGGACACGATGCTAATCTTATCATGGGTGCTCCTCTTAAACCCTCTTTGGTATAAGTTCTTATATCTAGGATCTGGCCTTTTGCAACCGTGGTTCCGACCATGATTGTTCTTCTTTGATCTCATTTCTCGGACAAGTTAAAACAATTGTCTTCAATGGATCAATACACCAGTCCCACCTTTACTTTGATCTTGTGTCGAGTATTACCCCCCTGGTATCTCGAGATTATCATGGAACTGCATAACTCCTTATGAGTTCTTCATCAAGTGCTACCTTCCCATCGATTCCAATTTTTTGCGGGCTCTGAGTTATTGAACACTCAAAGACACCGATAACCGAACCGAGTCTGCATTACGGTTCAACGACACTTGATAATCTTCTTTAAGTACGAGTTTGTAACCGATCACGCCATTTCTAGCCTGTTTGGCTATATCCTTGTCGTGCAGATTTTAACTATGCTACCTGGTCCTTATTCCAGGAGCACCAGTTTCGACGATGAGCTAAGCTTACGTCGATCTTCCTCGTCATACCATTTCTCCTTGACCAACAAACTTGATTTCGAGTTTGTGTCGTAACGGTGGTTCCAATAACCTCTTGCTTCATCATTCCTTTGACTTGATGTCGTCGCTGATTGACTACATCTGCATGAAATCTCTCGACAATTGTGTCGTGATCATCATCAACCTTATGAGCTCTTCCAGGAATTCAATTGAATTCATGATGGGTAATACCATCCTTGCCCCTTGATGATTCCTATTCTCACCGACCACTTTATTGCCTTCCGTTCAACACAACTTGTTCGCGTTTTGTGTAAACCTTGAGATCACTGCTACCCAGCAGTTGATCTTCCTTACCTCGGAAGTATTACCATCACTTTTTGTCAAGAATGTGGTGAGAATTTCACCACCTCTTAATAATTCTTGATATCTTAATACTTCTTGCCATCTTCGCTCATTCCTTGGTCCCCGTATTGTCTTCAACCGGAATACCGACAATGGAGCTATGAGGTGTGAATTCAAAACTTCTAGCAACCCTATTGCTTTGAAGTGAATGGGCGATAGTTCATTCTAAGTCCTTCGCTAATTGAATCACCATTCTAACATTGGTTGTGCAACCCAACCTGTACTTCGGGCGCGCCCTTCAACCAATGTTTAATTGTGTATGTTCTCCTCGAGCATACTTCCTTATATCAGTTGATCTGACAAATGTTATCTCCTTGTTCACTTAATGGTGGAAATCCATCTTTTGGGAATCTCGGTGAATTGCCGTTGAGTTCACCAGACACCTCCTTGTCCTCTCCCTGGTTTAATGGTGAACTATTGCTTCAGAAACCCGCTCCCATAGTTCATTTCCCGAGAAGCTTGCAATGCCATTTCAATGATTTGTGTTGCGCCTTTTCTTCTCGGACATCCTGAGTCTCAGGTATCCTGACACCAATCGGATCTGAATCTCGGTCAGATATGATGGTTGGGACAACTTTCCAAGAGTTATGACGTTGATCCTTTGACGACCCGGTAACATGATGTCATGCCTAGCACCCCCCCCCCGGCTGGAGGACCTATCATTATAGATTCCTTTTCAGCAAGGTTATCCATTCATCCATGAGGAAATTGTAAGACTTATTCTACAAGTTATTCTTGATGGATCCTTCGTGTTTTCCAAAGTCTGATCTTCACCTGAAGACCATGTCACTGCTATCTCGAAGCATGTCAATGGTACTCCGATTTTCAACAGGCACGTTTGAAGCACGATGCTATATTTTAATTATCAATTATCCTAACACCGTTGTATGAGTAATATCATGAGATTCCTCCCCCCTTACCTAAATGTTTTTCTACTTTATATCCTGTCATGGATATCTTGCTCTACTTGTCCTTGGGAAGGATATACCCTCGAAATATGTGTTTAAACATATTTTCCTTTCCATTGTTCTGTTTAATCTGATGATCATATTTTCCTTCCATTGGTTTGTTTAAACCTTTTCTATGATCTATATGATATAAGCAGTAATAATCCACTGCTTGTGCAAACACCTCGATGTACAACTCTGTCGGTAAGACCTTGTTACTATTGTTGATGACATTCCGGTAACCACCGATGGACGGGAACCTTGCCTATTGGTCCGCCTCGTTTCAACGAGCAGGAAAATGGTTCTCTTCGTCCCTCGCCCTTGGTACCAACGTTGTTGCCGACATAGCTGACATGGTACTCCCTGACATGCCTTGCTATCATAATCGTGCAAGATGTCACCGCTCTTTTAACGTTTAACCCACATGGTGGGCCCATAACCCACAGTTCCACAGGATCAAAACCTGACTCTCCTGTACAACCCTGTTACTAATGGTTATTTCCCACGCTTGGCTTCATATTTAATTCACGGGCCACCTTCCTAATGCTCTATTCTGGTATCAGACGCAATACTTACTCTTGTTGCTCTGAAACCCTTTCTCACTCCGGTTCAGACTTCGAGAAACTATCTATCTGCTTGAAACTTCTTATTGTACCTTCCAACTTTACTCTCGATGTGTTTTGTTTTGTTCAACTCGAGAGGTACTCATATGCTCATTCATGGGTTAATCCCAGATTATTACCCTTATAGCATTCTGTCGTTGCTGATCTGCCTCGATACCTATTCTTAAATACGATGAAGATCCCGAAGAAAGGATGCCGACTTCATCCTGATGACCTAAAGCAGAGGAATGAAGACATCAGTGTAATGGATTGATCTCTCCAAGAAGAGCAACCAAAGACGAGAAGATTCGTTAGGATTTCGTAACCAGACCTTTCCCCCTAGTCTCCCTCTTAAATCTCGGGACGAGATTTCTTGTAGTGGAGGAGAATTGTGACGCCCGGATAGTCACGCTACAGTAATCCTTCGCTAATGATGCCACGTCACCATTATTACTGTTGCTAATCTCTCGTTAATTCAAAAACCGATTCAAATTCAAATTCAAAATCAAGTAAACAATAAAAGTTTTCAAATTTTAAAACTAAAATGTTCGGAGTGAACAAAATAATGCACAGGTAATTATTGTGGAGAAACCACAATTTTATAATATGTTAAAGGCTCTAGAGTAATTAAAACAGCAGCTGTGACAATTAATTAAATGCCTTTTATAATTAATAATAATGCAAACTATTTTTATTAGGTGTCAAACTTTTTGGGGCAGTAGAATAAATTATAACATTAATTTAGGAGTTGAATTTATATTTTATAAAACAGAAGTTAAAAGAATAAAATAGAAAAGAAAACAGAAAACAAAGCTAAAAAAAACATAAAAATAGAAACACCCCCCCCACGCTGGGCCAAGCGGCCCAGCTGGCCTCCGCACCGGCCGGCCCACCAGGCCCAGCCGGCCCTCCTCTCTGGCCTACAAGGCCACCTCCCCGAACCCTAACCCCCACCCGATCC